>NC_056729.1:461584889-461616921 GCF_019279795.1 Protopterus annectens
GACATAGAATCCAATTTATTTAATACATATTGTCTAGCTTCTTGAAGCTCTAACCATAAACAAGTATCAAGTTTATACTCTTCCAAGAGTAAGCTATTGGATTTTATCTCATTATTTATCATTATTCGGTGCTAAAATATTAAATGCTTTTGTTGACATATAGACATTTTTGTATAATCTAAAGACAAAATAAATCGGTGTGTGTAGGCTATAGGGAAGAGTAAAAAAAGCCAATCCTTATAGATATTATATTTAAATATATAATTTTTAAATGATTTTAAAAGAAAATCTATATGAGTTAAAACGCCGAGAAGAAAATTCAGAAATATAATCTTTTAACCTCCAAATAAATGGATTATTAATTATATTTAGCTTATAGGAACTGTTTATATCTTTGGTATTTTGTGACAATACCTCTATAAACTCTTTCCACTTAGCAGTGTATTCCACATCAATGAGATGAGCGATTGTATTGAATACTGATGAAATTGAATACATCTCTAAATTTGGTAAGGCTATACCCCCATTATTCCAAATATACATATGGTATGTTAATGCAATCCTTGGCTTATTTGGAAACCTCAAAAATTTATGAATCATTGAATTAAATTTTTTAATTATTTAGTAAGAAGGAGGTATAGATAAAGATTGAATTTATATATAAGATTTTGGGGAGAAGGATCATCTTTATTATTAAAAGTTTATCGTCCATAGAAACGGGTAATTTGTACTATTTATTTATTAAATTTTCTATCTGTAATACACTTGTATTATAATTTATTTGAATGGTATCTTTAATATTGTTAGTAATAATTATACCTAAATATGCTATTTGTTGAGACTGAGCTATATATTCATTATATTCATCAGGTATATTGTATTTTTTGAACCCGTTAAAATAATCTGTGTTTTATTATTATTAAAAGTAAGGCCGGAATTTATTTGAAAATATTCCATGTTTTTAAAAAATTTTTGTATAGATTCCCTTCTACAGCCAAGAGTAATCAATATGTCATCTGCAAACATTTGTATTGTAGATGACATAGTGGGGTTTAATTTGTATCCTTCAATATCTGTATCATGTCTTATTCAATTTGCCCACGGTTCCATAACTAATGAAAATAAAAGAGGGGATAAAGGACACCCTTGCTTAGTACCTTTTACTATTGGTATATTTTGAGATATACTAGTACCAATTTTAACATAAGCTTGGCTTCCTTCATATAACAGAGTGATAAGATTGATAAAATTACTGGAGAAATTTAATTCCTTTAATAGAGTTAACAGATATTCCCATGTAACTGGGTCAAAAGCACAATTTATATCTCAAGTAACTAGGGTTAAATTTGTTTTAAGATTTTTCATGAATCAATTAAAGTTAATATTCTTTTAATGTTATCATATGAAGTTCTCTTTATTATAAACCCAGTTTGATCACTATCAGTATCAACTAATTTGGGTAAAAGTGTTTTAAGTCTTTCTGCATAAATGGACATAAATAATTTGTAATCAGTGTTTAATAGGGAGATGGCTCTATAGGAGGTACACTTAGAGGGATCTTTGTTAGATTTTAAAATAGGAGAAATAAAAGTATATTTCCAAGAAGGTGGAATTATGTTTTTGTCCTGAACAAGATTAAATACTTTATAAAGCAATTTTAGAGCATTTATAGGTAGTAATTTGTAAATTTCAGGAATAATGCCGTCATTACCTGGTGCTTTATTTTGCTTTAATTTGGTAATGTGAGTTTGAAGTTCTTTGAAAGATATTTATTTATCAATAGAAACCCCTTGTTCCTCTGAAAGTCTTGTTTTAGTGTATGTATTAATAAATGTTTTTATTTCCTCTTTAGAGTTGATTTCAGTAGTTGTTTGGCTGATGTTTATAAAAAACTCTCTAAATTCAGTTAATATATTATGAATTTCCTATACCATTTTTCCCTTTTTCGGGGAGAATATCTCATTAATATGATTAAATCTATTTAATCTTTTCATTTTATTACCAAGAATTTGTAAGGATTTAGGGTTAGAAGAGAAATTTATAAACTTGAATTTTTCTATATTGATCATAGTTTTATGTTTTAATATTTCTAGAGATTTATTATTTAACATATTTATTTATTTTCTTTTATCTGATATATCTTTATCACCCATATTACTAAGTTTTAAAGTGTCTAATTTACATTGTATATCTTGTAGCACTTTATCCCAAGCTTTCTTTTTTTTTTTTTTTTTGTACCAATTCAATATCCTACCATATAGATAAGCTTTTAGGGCATCCCATATGTAAATTTCTGATATATCATTAGTATCGTTAAGTTCTAAAAAATTCGGTACTTCTGTAGAAATGAAATCATTAAAATCTTTGAATTTTGTGATATAAGCTGGGATCCTTTTTATATGAATATTAAACTTTGGATTGACTACCACTTCAAAAATTATAGAATTATGATCTGATACAGGACATGAAATCACTGCTGAATTGTTTAAGGAATCTGTTAAATGATTAGAAATAAAAACTCTATCTATCCTCAAGTATGAGTTATGTCTATGAGAAAAAAGGTGTAAAACAAAGAAGTAGTATCTGCAAAATAATTGATATCTTGCAAAAAATAAGTATCTGAAAAGTCTTTTAATAATTTAGATGATGTAGATATTCTTCTCTTCCCATTAGTACTAGAGTCTTTGTAATCTAGAATACAATTGAAATCTCCTGCCAAAATAATATTCCCTTTAGAGAATAGTACAATCTGATCTAGATCTTGTTTCACTGTGTTTATCCCTATCCCTGGGATCCAATATATGTTAATCAATGTGAAAATTTTACTGTTTATTTCTATGATGACTGCACAAAACATTCCTTTATTATCCTTATATGTATCTATTATTTTAGGAAAAGGCATTATGCTGTTCCATAGGATAGCTACTCCTCTCTTTCTTAGTATGTTCAGAACTTACTAAAATCTTATATGTTTTAGATTCAAGTCTGAATATTACCTCTGTTATTAAGTGAGTTTCTTGTAAAAATGCTAACTGGGATTTATGTAACTTAAGATATCTAGTTAAATTCCTCCTTTTATTAGGATTATTTAACCATTAATGTTAACTGATATACCTTTTAGTGTAGTCATTGAAAATTAAATGATGTAAATATAAACATACTGATCTAAGAAATACACAAGAATATATCTAATAGGAATACTATTATGATCATTAGAACAAACATAGTGTATGATTATCATATTCTTAAAATTAAGGTTGTTTCCTACTACATAAGATATGAACGTCTGAAAAGTTATTAGAAAATATTTATAACATAAACATGGAACAAAATAACCAACCCAAACCCCTCTGGAGTTTAAAACTCCTAACTCGAATGACATCAGTCACTCGAATCGACTTCCTATCAAAAGCAGCATCCAATCAGCACCTGCCTAAATGTCTATAGTCATAACTATAAAAATAAGGCTTCTCATCAATATCATAAACAATTTTTTGTATGAACCAAATTTATAGATATAATGTTGTGTCAATTAGTAAATTGATGACAGCTACATCTTAGAAAAAAGTACAGAATTTTCTTACATTAGTTAGTAGGTTATTAAGAACTACTATGATCTATTAGTTCACTCTTCTTTTTTAAAGTAATCACATTTGATAAGAACCTTAAAAAGAGACTATGGCATTCTTTTATTACCGAAATATGGCTAATAAAGGCTGAAGTGTGATATATAGTACTGCCATAGGTGATCAGCTAAATGGAACATAGTTGTAAATGAATCACCTAAGGGCCTTCAATAACCATTAACATTGGCAGCTAATAAATAAAATGCCAATAAAAGTGATTTTACTAACAATCAACTAACATACTGAGTGTTCTGAAAGAAATGAACACTGCATTTCTTTGCCAGGAACCAAATATAGTGATTACTCATCAAGAAGTAAAACCAACAACATCCTGTTAGTTTTCTTATAACCAAGCACCCTGGTGCAGAGTCTTGTAGAAGAGTGACTAATAAACCTTAAAAGTCTGATCTTCCATTCATTGCATTAATTTGAGTTGTCTCAAAGGGTCCATCACCATACTGAAAACTAGTGAAAAGGTCATATTAGTTCAGAGAAGCAAGGTGCTTAAATAGCTCCTGTATACTATATAAAAGCCTTATTTAAATATAATGAGCTTTTTATTATTCAATTATAGCTTATACTATCTTTGAGTTTTAAAAAGCTATTTCATTAACAAAACAAAAGATGAAAATTTCACATTTTCTAATGATAAACAAATCTAACTATTTTCAATGCACCTGTCCTTGCAATATTATTGTTGCCTATGTGGTACATCCCTATCAGCCTATTACACAAATGCATTCATAAAATAAACCTTAGCAAGAGCGCAGGAGCACAACGGCTTAACACATCCAAGTTGCTTGACTATTAATTCTATTTTCCTAGTCCCGCCCTGAGTTGCTTGACTATGCATTCATAAAATAACTGAGATAACCTGTTATATACATCTATACATTTAACATTTAGTTAAATGCTTCATGAATATTTTCTCAGCAAGTCAATAGTTATAAAAAATGTACATGTAACACAAGTATATAAACAGCTTGTAGCGTTATTAAATCTTCCAAAAATGCACAAATCACAACTAGTATTTCTCATCAAGATATCGGCACCCTTGTCATACATAAAGCAAATATTTTATGAGAATGCTATTTGTATATAAATACATAAGGCTCAAGAATATGATAATCAGAAAAAGTATTTAGGCTACATGCATAGTATAATCCCTATTTATTTAAGAGATTATTGCATATAATGTCTTACAATAAGTTGAAAGTAGTAATCTAGTTATATCTTCTTTCCATATGCTGTATGAGGAAACAAATTCAATACAGTAGCTTCCCAGTGAGGATCAGAAGATCAATTTACTTCCGACGCCTTCATGATGATGTTTTAAGAAAGCTCCGAGCTTTTCAGCCGTGATGGATACCACAGTCTCGAGCTCATCATGAAGATAAAGCCTTCAAAGCTCCAGCGGGAAATAGTAAGTAAAATATTACTTAACTACATATAAGACTCCCTCTATACTATGAGAGATGAGAAAAAAAAAAAAAAACCTTGCATACACAACATGAAGCAATGACAGCTATCAAGCAAAGTTTTACAACACTATTAACCAGACTCACCGGTTAATCTCCGACCAAAGCACACAGGCACCAAAACATACAATTAACACAAACAACACCACACATGTCTCTCCAGTGCTAGAGCACCAAACCAGAGCCTCCAAATAAACACATCAACAACTCGGAAACAACAACGAGGCCATACCATTACTCCAGTCACACTGCCACTCACATCCCGGGTCAGAAGTACCTTCACTAGCACAGCAATTCTGCAACTATACATCAGGCCATCATACAAGATTCTTTTATCAAACAATTAACCATAAATCAACTAAAATACAAATACAGCAATTATAACTAAATAAAAATTTTCCAACCACTATAAGAACCAAAATCAAGATAAACAAATACGCCCCCTAATGATAAGCACCACTACAAGACATCCGGAAGCCTAGATATCTGAGACAGGAGAATCACTGCATCCGTGGGAATCAAACCAATAAGCATTAAGATAATTAATCTTAAACAAATAGTACAAATGAAAAAAAAATCCCAACAAACGACTATTCTACAAAACAAAATAGACAACTATTTAGTTAACCAATTTACATTATATTAAATATAATACCAAAAGCTCACCTGGATGTCCGATTTCATTTCCCCAACTGAGTGAATCAAGTGCAAATATGTACTTGTTATGATTCATCTTTTGATTTTTTTTTTTTGGGTCAAATGTTTTCCAAGTGTTATTCTCAGCATTTCTTTTAAGACTAGGACTGGCCCACTCCATTTCATCTACTTTTTCCAGTATGTTATTAGATTTTATATAAGTTATTGCATTGTCTAGGTCATCAAAAATTTTAAAACCATCTTGATAAAATATTTTCAGTCTTGCAGGAAAAAGCAAATGGGTTTTTATTTTATTCTTTTTTAGTTCTCTGACTAAAGGCAAGAAAATTTTCCTTTTTGATAATACTGAAGAAGAATAGTCATTATCAAAGCGTATAATATTGTCCTTCAGTTTGATTGGGGATTTTGCCCACGCAGTCTTTAGTACCATTTCCTTATCATGGGCTGATAGGAACTTTACAATAACAGATTTAGTGTAATTACTCTTGGTGTTTTTAGATGTCACCATTGATCTATGGGCTCTTTCAATACCATATGAAAGAGCCTCCGGCAGTTCAAGTACTTCAGGCAACCAGGAAGATAAAAATTTGTCCATATTATTTCCCTCTATGTTATCCGGTAAGCCAAAAATTCTCACATTATTCCTACCGGACCTGTTCTCAAGGTCATCAACCTTTGTCTGAAGAAGAGAATTTTGCTTTAACAGGAACTCAACATTATGTTCACTCTCCTGAATTATGTTATCCATATCACTTAATGCAGTTTCCATTCCTGAAATCTGCTTCCTTTGTTGCAATAGATCTTCATGTAGAATGTCCATTTGGTGAGAACACTTTTCTTTGCAATTGTCAATTTTTATATCCATTTTGTCTATTTTGACATTTAGTTCTTGAATAGTAGTTAGTAATGACTGTGGTTCTTTTTTGATAGTTGTCTCTTGATGAGAAGATTTAGTGAAGCTCATCCTGTTCTTTTACTGTAGTACTTCCAAGTGTAACTTTGACAGGAAAACTTAAAATCTACTTGGAATTTTTTATATACTTCCCTAATATATATTTTAAAGAATTAATTAAAATAAAAAAAACTATTATTAGGGAAGTTTATATCAATATTTCCTGTCAATAAAGTTATGTAAAGGCAGAGCTTATAAGAAAAGCTGTTACTCTGTGCTCATCTTGGCCACACCCCCCCCTTGATGACATTATTGAAGAGAAGAACAAAGATAACAAAGTGTCCAGATGTAACAAGCACTAGAAGAGAGCAAATACTCTCTGGAAGGTATCAGTGATTAAATCCTTCCATCCATCCATCCATCCATCCATCCATCCATCCATCCATCCATCCATCCATCCTCCATCCATCTACAACCCCTTTTTCCCATTTTTGCACATGGAATCAGCATTTCACTTCAAACGTGACAGTCTTCTAAAGCCAATATTCACAGGGCTAGAAGCTAGGCCTGCCACAGCTGTTCTTCCATGCCCCCCCCCCCACACACACACACGCAAATTACACTGTCCAATCCACCTACTGCATGTCTTTGGAATGCAGGAGGAAAACAGAGCACTTGAAGAAAATCCACATTAACACAGAGAGGACATGCAGACCCTGCCCAGAAGGCACCCCAGCTGAGAATTGATCCAGTGAACCTCTAGCTGAAAGTGACTAGATAATGATTACAAACATACAACTGGCATCTAAAATGTCTTACCTTAAAGTTTTCGATAATAACCCCAGTGAAGACTTGTCATCATAATACTTGACTAAGTAGTTTTAAAGCTCTCATATTATAACATTCTGAGCCAGGTGCAATGTGTATTCACTATACCTCAAAGTATATCATGAGCAAAGTAAATGTTATTGTTTTATGAGATCAAATAACTGTAGATGCATCTTGAATTTCAACTGTTAAGTTGCAAATAATGCCCTTTTCTCTATGAATGTCTCACTCTTTGAGTCAGTCATTCAGGTTTCTGGTCAGAAACTAATGTAATCATGAAACTCAAGCATTGTTTTTCAGAAATGGAATACATAATTGAATATAGTTAACAGAAACCAATTTTATACTTGCAAATGTCTACACTAAATGTAAGAAAAACATTCTCACTGTATGCATCAGTATATTCAAAGTACAAATAGTGGTTCCTAGTAGGGTGCTACATTATAATCCAGGCCACATATGGTACACATACAACAATGATATGGCAGTGCAACAGTATGCATTCATGTCAACCAGCTCTGCCATGAGTCATTTATGTAGCAGTGGTAGGGCTAAATTGTGTCTCAGATAGTAATACATCACAGCATGTTCATATCCAGGCCACTGACCATGACCTTATTAGAACTGAGTCCTAGCTACCCATCTGCTACTTGTAAGATCACAGGACCCAAGGAGTATAGCTAAACTGTGAATAGCTAATCACTTTACTGAAATGGATTATTCACAGAAACTCAAAGGACAGTATAGATAAATTCACTGATGTGTCCTTTAGTGCTGCTGTAGGAGAAAGGTACTAAGTTGTACAAGCATCCAGGAATTTACAGGTATAAACCACAGTGTGAGTCCAAGGCATACAGGCAGAGGTTGTACAACAGAGGTTAGGTATGCATGGGATTTATTACATAAGCTAGAAGCAGTAATGTAGTTTATGATGTACAGACTTCTACCCATTTCCAATATAAAGAATTTATATTCATGTACGATATCTGGCATCTTGTGTTTCACATAGCAGATTCCAGTTGCTTACTATGGCACCACTAAGGTGAGATTGCCTGTTGGCAAAGATGTTAGTAAAAAAGTTTAGATCACTGGTACAATTGTAGCCTTTGATTTGTAAAAATTACAAACTGCAATTATGTATATGATTTCTGTGGTCTCTGAAAGCATATTAGCCTCCAAAGCAGAAATGCAAGAAACCTCCACCCCCCAACACAACCCAAATGACACATAGCCCACATACTCAGTGTGCCACTCAACTAGAGCCCATAAGGCATAACGTACCCAACACTCTAGTCATAGGTGACTCTATAGTCAGGCACACTGATGTTCCACTCACCAGGCTAAACAAGGAAAAAGTTACTGTCAGCTGCCTGTCAGGTGCCAGGATCCGCCACATAATGCATGCACTCAGGTCACTCCACAACAAGTACAAATATGACTCTGTCATTGTCCATGTTGGTGTGAATGACCTGAGACGTACCTCCCTGGACTACATGAAAAGAGATATGGAGGAGCTCTCTGATCTTGTAGCCCATGCCGGTATTACCCTAGCCCTGAATAGCATCCTGCCATCACCCAGAATGACAACACAGTACAAGGACAAAATGATTGACTTTAACAATTGGCTAAGCTTCTGGTGTCATTCTAAGGGAATTCGGTATCTGTCTGCCTGGGATGACATGATCGACAGACCACGCTGCTTTGCCAGAGATGACCTGCACCTGTCGCCCTTGGGATTCTGGATACTGGCAAAGGCTCTTGCCACCTCTATAGTGCCTTTTTTAGGCAAGGTTCAAATGACAATTTCACCACCGTAACAGGTACAAGCAAGCAAAATCTGAGGGTAATGCTACTCAATGCTAGAAGTCTAAACCTCAAAATGCACTCACTCGAGGCACTCCTTAAAATGGAGAACATTGACATCGGTGCAGTGACAGAGACCTGGTTCAAAGCTCCAGAGAGCACCCCTGCATTACCAGGCTATAATTCATACCACACCTTTCGGCCACCAAACCCGGACCGAAACACTAAAGGTGGGGGCGTGTCCATATTCATTAAGGATATCCACACCTCCAAGCTAGTTGCTCAGCATAATGCATCTGAGATTATCTAAGTTCAACTAACTCTGGGCAAAACCGCAATCCAGATTGTAGCTTGCTACAGACCCCCCACCATGCCCCAGGATTCCCACTCCTCTTTTCTTGATACACTGGAAAATATTAAGGTACAACCCAACACTCTAATAATGGGTGATTTCAAATACCCTACCATTAACTGGGAAAACTACTCATGTACCAACTCTTTTGCTCAACGTTTTCTGGAAATCATCAATTCCAACTCTTTGGATCAACTTATCCACACCCCCACCAGAGGCAGCAATATCCTAGACCCGGTCATCACCAACATGGGTGACCAGTGTTCCCCACCAGAGGTCAGCTCCTCGTTGGTCATATCCGACCACAAGCTAATCACCCTAGACATCCACATCCCGCTCCCACCCCTCATTAGGAAAACAACCGTAAAAAATGTCTCCAAAGCTAACTTCACGCTTCTTAAGACAGAAGTGGCAAACTTCATGACACCCATGCAGATGGACAATAGAGGTAAGACTACTGAATCCTACACAAATGCACTTTATAAGCACTTACATGAGTGCATGGATCATGCTATCCCTAACAGAACCAAGATGTTATCCTCCAAAAAAAGGAAGCCAATCTGGTGGTCTTCTGCCATAAACAAACTCTACAACAGAAGAAAGAAACTGTTGCAAAAAAGAGTAAAATTCCACGATTGGAGGAACTCCCTGGTCAGCCTCAGTAAGAAGCTGAGATCCCTCATAAAATCCTCCAAAGCTAGTTATGAAAACAAAATTGCCACTGATTCTAAAGACAACCACAAAGCATTCTATAGCTATGTCAAAAGTCTCAATGGCAACACTCAGATCTGCTCTGAGTTACAGCACAATGACACTAAATATACAGAACCAATTGATATTGCCAACATCCTGGCAGATAGGTTCAGTGCTAACTTTACCCCCCTCTCAGCCCCTAAAGGGCCCATCTTTATACTGTAAGAATGCAAAGTTCCTGTAATCATGGCTGCACAGGTAAAAACTTCACTCTCCAAAGCAAAGAACACAGCATCCATGGGACCTGACAACATCCCAGGCTGCCTTCTACATGAACTACAAAATGAACTGGCACCCCACCTAAGTACCATGTTCAATCATAGCCTCACCTCAGGTTTTGTGCCCATTGAATGGCGCACCATGACAGTTATCCCACTCCACAAAGGGGGGGGGGCCACAACAGACCCCAGGAACTACCGCCCCATTAGCCTGACGAGCCTCGTCTGCAAGGCCATAGAACGTATCATCGTGGAACTCATAAACAAAGACATTGGAGATCTCCAAACCCTGGACCCCACACAGTTTGGGTTTGTAAAAGGCAGATCATGTCTCCTAAACCTGATAGACTTCTTTGAAGTGGTCAACAAAGCCATAGATGAGGGTAAGGTGATTCACACAACCTATCTAGGTCTCGCCAAGGCATTCGACACCATCCCCCACTCTGGAATTATAGATAAACTCATTAAACTAGGTATTAATCCCTATGTCACAAGATGGGTTGCCAACTGGCTTACTGAAAGAACCCACACTGTGAAAGTAGCAGACTCCAAATCAGACTTCAGACCAGTGACAAGTGGAGTACCACAGGGTTCAGTCCTGGGTCCTCTCCTGTTTGGTATCTACTTCTCTGAAGTACAGGCTAACACAGAAGGTCTTTGGCTAACTAAATTCACAGATGACTGCAAACTAGGAGCCATAATTGAAACTCCTAACGATGTGGACATCCTACAAAAGGGCCTCACTGAGACAGATGCCTGGTGTCAAAGACATGGTCTCAAGCTCAATGTCAAAAAGTGCATTGTCATCCCCTTATTAACACCGAAAGTGTGATAAGAGACCTTGGGACACAGGTGGACAATAGTCTCTCCTTTGATAATCACATTGCCAAAGTCATCAAGAAATCCTTCTACATGGCACACCTCATCACAAAAGGTTTCTCATCTAGAAAAAAGAGGTCATTGTTCTCCTCTACTCATCACTCATTAGACCCATTATAGAGTACAACACCCCTTTTGGTATGTACCTCACAAGACATCTACAACAACTGGAAAGGCCGCAAAAATACCTCACAAAGAGGATTACTGGCCTCAAACAGATGCCTTACGCAGACCATCTCAAAAAACTCCAGCTTTACTCCGTCGCATATCGCCTACTCAGAGGTGATCTCTGCCTAACATACAAAGCTATGTCAAACCCAGAGCTGCTGGACATGCTCCACTTAAAGAAATCCCAATCCCTCCGAGCTACACGCTCTAGGGACCTAAACCTTGTCACCACAATAAACAGAACATGCTGGAGGGATAGATTCCTGTCCCAGAGACTTCCCATACTCTGGAACAGACTACCTATCTATGTCAAACAAAGCTCCTCATTAGCACTCTTCAAGAAAAATCTTGATGATTGGATGGGTAATAGGAAATTCACCCCAGCGATCACTTCTGTGGTTCTGCTTGACAGGGGCACAGGAAAATAATTTTCTTGGGTGGTGAAAGCCAGGGTACATTTTTGGCTAGGCTTGTATAGGCCCTAGGGCCAATAGCCTAGTACCTACCTATGAACCTATGAACCTATGTCTTTTAATACTTGTTTCCTTTCTTAAAAGGTCAGAAGTGTGATTTTTGCCTCAACACTATACAGAGCTGACAAAAATGCCAATCTATTTGGTAAAAATGCACAAAAGTGACACTTGATAATATACAGAGCTGTCAAAGTTTATAAGCTGTTTATTAAAGCAATAGTTGAAGAGCAATCAGAAGTCAGAGATGATATAGCTTGTTGTTTGCAAGACACCATTTGTCCCAGTGTAATAAAAACTAAGTCCTGTAAAGTGTAACAGTCTTTAGTAAGTTGGGGCAGCTTTTAAATGTGTAAAGGAAATGGGTGACTGGTATTCGGGACAGCCTATACAGGAGATTACACTTCTTTGCTTCTCATCTTTCAATTAAATTGATTCAAACTCCACTTTTGCAGGCACCTGTGATAACTGCTGTTAGTAGAAAAAGCTCACTATGTACTTAAATTTGAGCTGACGCAATTCTTTAAAATGATAATACAGATAATGTTGTAGAAAGATGGAAAGGGAGAAGAAAAAGACTCAACTTCACAAAGAGCATATTAATGCATCTGAGAAGTATTAACATACAGCAGCTGTTAGACTGCAGACCTTGGGAAGATATTCAGTAACTTACCATGTGATCGTCAGTAGACATAGGTTCATAGGTTGTTACTAGGCTAATGACCACTAAGGCCTAGCCATGCATCCCAACTCAATTTGGCCCCAAGTACCTTGGGCATCTATTGGGGGGGGTATGTTAGTAAGGTGGTAGATAAGGGATTTGTTGGAGGTGGAATGTTAATTGGAGAAAATTTTATTTAGGATACTGAGTACAGAGATAGGTCTTAAGGTGATCTATGTAAGACAGGGTATTCATGTCCTAGACTTTCCTGGTGGGGAACCCTTGTGGGCATTCCAAAACTGTTCTAAGTGTCTGGTTAGCTACATGCCATAGGAGACATTGTATTCAATGATGAGTCTGATTAGGGCTGAGTAGAGTGGTACTATAACTTATCTCGACCTGAATGGCATACCCTTACCTATAAGGTGGGTGACAAAGAAAGGTTTTCTTACTATCTTTGCTACATGATGGTCAAAGGTCATATTGCTGTCTGCATATATTCCCAGATCCCTAACTGAGAGGATGACTCTTAGGGGTGTTTTATCAAAGGAGTAATTAACCTGAGTGGACAACTTCCCAAAGGGAATTTTAATGCATTTCTTGGCATTATGTTTTAAACTATGGCTTTGGCATCAGTCATTTGTTTGTGTAAGACTGTCTTGCAAGATGTTGATACTGTGGCTGCAATCTATGATAGGTCCCAGTGTACAGTCATGTATGACATGTATGAACTTGGTAAGCCAAAGGCCTTTGACATTGGCCTTGACTTTTGAGAAGTACATGTCATACAGGAGTGGGCCCAGCCCAGAGGCCTGAGGTACTCTGCTGGTGGCTGATCTCTTAGTGGAGGTGATCTCACCAATTCTGACTTCTTGGGATGTATCTGTAAGCCAGACAGCAACCCAGTGAGCTACGTAGGGATTTATGCCTACTTCAGAGAGTTTATAAACAATGCCTGAGTGGGGTACTGTATCAAATGCCTTGGTCAGGATAAAGTATGCAGTATGCACTCTTTTATTCTATCCATTGCCTTGGTGATCTTCTCAAAGAAATCAGCCAGGTTGAGTAGGCATTACGTTCCCTTAACAAAGCCATACTGGGATCCTGGGATGGGTCCAGTGTCTGTAGTTTGTCAATGTCCTTGTTGATCATTTCACAATAATTAATTCCATTGCTTTGCATATTAGCCTTGTCAGACTGATGGATCTGTAGTTCC
This sequence comes from Protopterus annectens, assembly GCF_019279795.1. Lineage (NCBI taxonomy): Eukaryota > Metazoa > Chordata > Ceratodontiformes > Protopteridae > Protopterus > Protopterus annectens. The sequence continues at coordinate 461,598,891 of NC_056729.1, forward strand.
TGGGGTCAGTTGATGGTCTGCCCTTATGAAGAGGGATGATTATTGTGGTCTTCCATTCACTTGGTACACAACCTACTTTGAGGCTGTACTTGAAGACTGTCTCAACTGGTCCTGATAGGTCCTGTTTTAGACTTTTCAGAAGGCAACCAGAGATATTGCCATGGCCCATTGAGGCAGTGTCTTTGGCCTTAGTGAGCTCCACCAGAACCTGATTCTTGCTAACAGTTGGGGGAAGAATGCTAGAAGGGATTTCATAGGTGGTAGTTGGGGGGAGACAGTGAGGGGTAAAGTTAGAGGTGAATTTATCAGCTAGTAGTTTCGCTATGTCTCCCTGATCAGTGAAGGTGTTGGGTGTTACTTTTAAGGTTTTGGACATAACCGAAGAAGGCCTTTTGACTGTCTTTGGTCTGAGAGGTTATTCTGATCTGCATTTTTAGACTTAATTAAACTTCATAGTTTCATATTTAGTTGAATCAGAGAGCTCTTTTCTTGCTCTTTCTGATTTTGGCCATGATTTTATTTTTTATACCATGTTGAGGTGAGGACTCCACCAGTGGTTTGTTTTTGATGTTTTTTTCGGCTTACTTCTGGTAGGTATCGCAACCTTTATCCAGCCATATACATGTCTGTACAGGGTTTCTATGAATAATTCTGTATAGGTACCCTGATCTCGGGGTGAGAGGGAACCTTGAATTTTTACAAACTATCATTTAATAAGATGTAGTTTGCCTTAGAATAGTTTCTAACTGTTAAGCTGATTTTTATTTTGAAGGAGACAGCTTTGTGGTCCGACCTCACTAGAAATGATGCGACATGGGGGTGTTTGGGTGTGTGGTGGGTGCAACACTTTCCCTTGTTGGTGAGTACTGGAACCAATATATTTGATCCCCTGGTTGGATTGTGCACTATCTGGTCCAGTGTGCTCAGGTTAATAAAATCCAGGAAACATTGTACTTGTGAGTCTGAGACAGTGTATGCTTCCCAGCCTATAGGAGATTATTTAAAGTCACTCATGAATAGGGTATTTGATTGGATGGTTATTGATGCTAATAGGTAGAGATAAGAGTTGTAATACTCTTGTGACATACATGGTGACCTACAGCTAGCTAGGATATGGTAAAGGACCTTATCTATGGTGATTTGAACATGGATAAACTCCACAGCATCATCTATTTGACTACCTTGGAGCTATATTTGTTGCTAACATAGACAAAGACACCTCCACCTTTAGTTCCTGTCTGCTCTGTTGTTGCCCTAAATGTGTGGGCAGCACTGTAACGTTGTACTGCCAGAGTACTTTCAAAGGCTTTAAACCAAGTGTCAGTAAAGGCACACTAGCCTACATTCTCCAAAGTGAAGAGGGCTCTTAGGGTGCAGAGTTTTTTGGTTAGGCTCTTAGCACTGAGCAATAACACCTTAAGGTTTCTTTGAGTCTTTTTTGTTATGTAGAGGTAGTTTTGGCATTTTGACTTTGCCTAAAAAGGCTCTAAGGGGTGGATAAAGTTTTAGCCAATATCCAAAAGCCTAGAGAGGACATGTGCAGACCATCCTTGGTAAAGCAACATAGTCTGTTAACTATGTTCTCTCATGCCGACAGATATTTGATACCCTGTAAAGTGACACCAGAAACTAAGACAATTATTAAAATAAGAACCATGCTGAATAAATGCCACTGAGGATCCAAAATGGTAAAATCAAGGATTTTAATATCAAGATTGAGAACTTTCCTCTCTCCAAGGAGACTTCATTAGACTATCCATTAAACGAGGCATCAATTCTCTTATACTATGCTTCCAGCATTTCCATTGGATAATTAAAACTTTGAATCATCATTTAAAATTTTTAAATATACTGGATGTTAAAAACACATATACATATAACATTGTATGTCTATTTATAACTCAGTAAATAAGATATACTTTACTTAAAAAAATGCAGATAAGTAAAATAATTTTTCAGCCTTCATATTCAAAACTGGTTGGTGTATAGAACATATTTGTCAAGTTCTGTGGGGAGGGAAGCACATAATCTAAGTTGCCACATAACCTCTTTATTGCACAGCCATCCTTTCAGTCTCAATCTCTGCCACTAATGTTTATTTTCTCCTAGCTGCCAAAGGATAATTTTTTTGAAACTATTACAGCTGGTAGAGTTTTGTATAAGGCATTGTTCTCCTTCTTGTTAGTGATATCACACAGATATTTCTAAATGCATACTTTAAACGCATGCTCTGTTTTTCTAACATAATATGCTGGGCAGTTGTCACACTTAGCCAAATATGCCACTCCTGAGGTGGAACAATTTCCTTTACAAAATGTTATTCTACTTTTAAGAATGTTGTCTAACACCAGGGTTTTTGTTTTAACAATATATGCACACTGTTTACAGCTTCTACAGGCTGAAGTACCACAAACCAAATATGTATTTTCTGGTATTTTATTTTCACAAAGCTGTTTAAAGTTCTTCCAAGTTTTGGTAATGGACATGGGGACAACACCCACCTTGCTATAAACATCTATGTTTACTCCAAAAATGTTCCAGTTCTTTCTTACTATTTCCCTTATCTCTTTAGAAAATTGATTGTGTTGTATGAGTGCTTTATCATATTTAGTCTCCTGTTTTTCATTGGATAATTTATCTAAACTATCACCCGACAGGGGCTTGTACTTACCTCCCATTCATCTAAAACTTCTTTGATGAGACTGCTGACTAAATTTGTGGGGTAAACTCTCACTAAAAACATTTCTTTCAGCTTGACTAGTTCACTCCACGCTTCCTCATGCTGTGAGGCCATTCTTGCTATTCTTATTGCCTGACCTTTAACTAAGCTTTTCGTTTGAGTCTATTAGTGACTGCTTGTAAAATGTAAATATGCATTACAAAATGTCTCTTTCCTGTAAACACCAGATTTAAATCCATTGGCTGGATGAGAAATAAGAGTATTTAAGTAATTATTACTCACCCTGTTCCACTTATAGGTGAATTTTAAAAATTCTGTGGTGCAGTTCAGATATTCCACAAATGAATGTACCTCTACCTCTGTACCATCCTATAAAATAAAGATGTTGTAAAAAAATCTCAGATAGAGGACTACATTCTTTGAATATCCACCATTAAGCACATATCTGTTTTCCTATCCAAGGAAGAGTATGATGGCATAAGCCAGGGTGCAAGCTGCGCCTATTGCTGTACCCCTTATGTGTCTGAAGAACTCTCTCTCAAAAGATATATAATTATTTTCCAAAATAAGGGATATAAGTTGCACTACTAAAGATACTTTATCATTAGACAGAGAGGGGTGTGTGATAAGGGTTTCATAAAATAGTTCAAGTCCTTCATATTTGGATATAAAAGAAAATAAATCAGTGACATCAATGGGCAAGAATATCAGTTCATTCTTCCAAATGCTATTCTTTAAATGTCCCAGGAAGCCCCAGGAATCTTTTACAAGGTGGTGGGGGGTTGTTTCGACAATATGCTTTACCCATTTATCGACCAACATTGCAAGGGGATTAGTTTTTGACCCCTGTGCTGAAACAATTGATATGAAGGGAGGTTCTATCATGTTCTTATGAATTTTCAGAATTCTGAAAATAACAGGAATAATTGGTTTAGACGTTAATATAAACTTATAGGTTTCTACTTCAATTCTCTGGTCCAAAACATATTCTTCTAAGTAGCAGTCTGTGCAATAGAGAGCTTATGTTGCAACTTAGACTATGTGCTTGTCTCCCCCAGGGCTTAACAAATATGTTACTATAGTACCAGTTTTTAATATGAAGGCTGAAAAATTATAACTTATTTTATTTATCTGGATTCTTTAAGTAAAGTATGTGTTATTTACTGAGTAAAAAATAGAATTGCAATATTATATGTATATGTGTTTTTAACATCCTGTATCTTTAAAAATTTTAAATGATAATTCAAAGTTTTTAATTATTTAATGGAAATGATGGAAGCATAGTATAAAATAATTGATGGTTGATTTCATGGTTATTCTGATGAAGTCCCCTTAGAGAGACGAAGGTGCTCAATCTTGTTATTAAAATCCTTGATTTTACCATTTTGGATCCTCAGTGGCATTTTATCTACATGGTTCTTGGTTTATACTAATGATGTTGTACCATTTCTACAGTTTGGCTTTTGTTTGGTGTTTGATGACAACAATGGATTCACTAGACAACATTCAATTTCCCAGTTCCTGGAACACTAATTCCGAAATAGCACTGCTGAAGGATGATGTTGCTACAATGAAAGGGGACTTTACTAGATGGATTGAACATCTTTCACATCCTGAGGAGAGAGAGTTTAACAGGAAGAGAAGTGTCTCTAGCTCACCTCCAGTTTTGGCTGCAGCACATGCCCCTTCTTCCTCTCCTAATGCACAGAGATGTGAGGTTAACTCACAGGATGGCTCTGCTGCACAACATGCTGTTACAGATTTTACTAATCGTGTTTTTGGTCTAAATGGTGGAGATACATAACAGAACCTTTCTTTTAATTGAAGTGGGCACTTAAATTAAGCTGTGAAAAGGACATATGCTGAAGTTACAGGTACTGAACCTTCTTTATTTAGAGATGTAAGGCCGCGTTGCAGCCTAAAGGCTGTAATACATTTAAAATTCATTCAAGAGAGACAGCTGTTTCTTCTAATAACACTTCTAACAATATTTGTTTTAAAAACCTTATAGAAAAGACTTCTTGCTTTCAAACTGTTTTCAGTTCAATGGCTATGTCAAATAACACAGTTCATGACAATAACTATTTATTTTTAAGGGACTTGATATTTTTGTTTGAAAAAAAGCTGTCTAAGCTGAAAAGCATATAAATGGAGAACAATTACTTGAGAGAATGTTGCAAGTTGAACATTGTACCTCAGAGCTTGAGGTTATACAAGCTCCCATTTGGTGTAAATTATAATGATGACATTTTGGATGATTTTATCTGTTTTTTGATAGATGTGGTTTGGAGTTTGTTCAAAAAATTATTAGTTATAATCAGGCTTTCCTAGGGACACTGGGAATGGATGTGGAAAATCTTCATTAGTAAATTGTGAAAGACTGATTTACTGTTTTAGACTATAGGAATGTATATGCGAAAATACTAACAAAAGTACATAAGAGATGTAGCAATATTTTTCTTAAGAAAAAAAAACGTAAACTTTAGAGGGATTTAAAGCAATATAAGAACAAACTGACTTATCCCATACCACAGCTGCATCCAGCGAAGGTGAACAGTAAAAAGACTGTGATGTTTGATATAGAGCATAGACACTCACTACTATGACTAGATTAGGATTTGGTGGGAGTTATAACAGAGAAGCAGAAGTGGTAGATATATTTCCCATTTAGTCCAGGATTTTCATGTAGCCAAGATGGTCCAAGAGACTAGCAAGTCGATCAAAACAGGGAATAGACTCAGGACAGTATTTTCAACAAACATACCATCCCCCCCATAAAAGTTTATCAGAAATGGGGAGGGGGGATAACTACAGGAAATGATGGCATTATTTTTTCATTCAAAGGTTTCAACATTTATAATTACACTAACATTCCCATTACCGAAGGCCATTTTACTTTATTCCTTAAAGGTTTTACATTTGTACTTACTAGATTTGTTGATGTTGCAGATTCTACAATAGAGCTTAAGTTATATACTAAAGAATTGAATTTTAACATACTTTTTCAGGAAAATAATCAAAATGTAGCTCATGTCACACATCATAATAGTCATTTAGAAAACGTATGGTGAAGTGGGGGATTAAATGTACTATCATACAAGTTTTTGAAAGGGCAGTAATGGGGGACATTTATAAGATGCATTCTCAACAAAAATGGGTCGTAAGCATTCTTACTAGTAAAGAAAAAGTTCTTTTGGATGCACTTAGAAAAGATAAGAACATATGTATCATGAAACCTGATAAGGAGGGTGGGATAGACTTGTTTGACCCACAGGATTATTCTAACTTGTTACTGGATATGTTGCATAACACATCTAATATACCCCTATATCCCAAAATTAAATAAATATTGCTTATCAAAGAATTGATTCCTACTTAGAATAGTATGCGTTGGGCCAGATAATTGACCTATAAGTTTCTATTAAAGTCTAAACCAATTATTCCTGTGTTTGGAATTCTGAAAATTCATATGAACATGATAGAACCTCCCTTCAGACAAATTATTTCAGCACATGGGTCAAAATCTCACCCCCTTGCAATTTTGGTTGATAAATGGATAACCTATGTTGTAGAAACAATCCCCTACCTTGTAAAATATCCCTGGGACTTCTGGGACATCTAAAGAATAGCATTTGGAAGAAAGAACTGATATTCTTTCCCATTGATGCCACTGATTTATTTTCTGTTATATCCAAATATGAAGGACTTGAACTATTTCATGAAACCCTTACCACACAGTCCTCTCTAGCTAATGATAAAGTATAAAGTATCTTTAATAGTGGAACTTATGTTCCTTATTTTGGACAATAATTATATTTTTTTTGAAGGAAGACTTCTTCTGACAGATAAGGGGTGTAGCAATGGTGCAGCTTACTCCCCGGCTGATGCCAACATAGTCCTACTTGACTGGGAAAGCAGATATGTGCTTAATGGTGGATATTCAACAAATCTCCACTCCTGTCTGAGATTTTTGGATGACATCTTTACTTTATGGGATGGTACAGAGGTAGAGATACATCCTTTTGTGGAATATCTGAACAGCACCACAGGATTTTTAAAATTCTTCTGTAGGTGGAACACGGTGAGTATGAGTTACTTAGATGTTCTTATTTCTCATTTAGTCAATGGATTTAAATCCAATGTTTACAGGAAAGAGACATTCTGTAAAACATATTTACATTTTACAAGCATCTGCCCCAACACTCAAAATAAAATCTTATTGAAAGATCAGGCAATAAGAATAACAAAAATGATCTCACAACATGAGGAAGGATGGGGTGAACTAGTCAAACTGAAAACATGTTTTAGTAAGAGGTTACCCCATGAATTTAGTCAAAGGTCTGATTAAAGAAGTTTCAGTGAATGGGAGGGACAAGTACAAGCTCTTGTTGGGTCTTGGCTTAGATAAATCATCTAATGAAAAACAGGAGGCTAAATACGAAAAAGCACTTATTATACAACACAATCAATTTCCTAAAGAGAGATAAGGGAAATAGTAAGAAGGAACTGGAACATTTTTAGAGTAAACACAGATGTGTATAGCAAGATGGGTGCTAAACCCACGTTCATTAACAAAACTGGGAAGAAGTTTAAACAGCTTTTTGAAAAGAAAATACCAGAAAATACACCATCGGTTTGTGGTACTTCAACCTGTGGAAGCTGTAAACAGTGTGCATACATTGTTAAGACAAAAATCCTGGTGTTAACAACATTCTTAAAACTAGAATAACATTTTGCAAAGGAAATTGTTCCACCTCTTGAGTTATATATTTGGCTAAGTGTGACAACTGCCCAGCATATTATGTTGGAAAAGCAGTGTGCATTTAAGGCACACATTTATGAACATCTGTTTGATATCACTAACAAGAACAAGAACAATGCCTTATAAAATCACTCTACCAGCTATAATAGTTTCGAAACAAAAAAAGAAAATGAGCAGGCAATGGAATATCCAACTGTTTATTGTACGTAAGCGCTTTCACTGAGCAAAATACTTCATCTTCTTCAGACAAGTAAAAACTATTCACTTCCCAGTTTAAAAACCTAGCACAAATTTGGTTTTTAAACTGGGAAGTGAATAGTTTTTACTTGTCTGAAGAAGCTGAAGTATTTTGTTTAGTGAAAGCGCTTACGTACAATAAACAGTTGGATATTCCATTGCCTGCTCGTTTTCTTTTTTTGTTTCGGTTTTGCTAGTTTGGATTTGTGTTTTTTAGCTATAATAGATTCAAAACATTCTCCTTTGGCATCTAGGAAAAAATCTGGAGACTCAAAGAGATGGCTGTGCAATTCAGAGCTTATGTGGTAGCTTAGATTATGTGCTTCTCTCCATCCAGGGCTTAAAGAATGTTTCCATAGCCCCAGTTTTGAATATGAAGGTTGAACAATTATAACTTATTTTGTCTGCATTTTTAAGTAAGGTATGTCTTATTTACTGAGTAAAAAATAGACTTACAATGTTGTATGTATATGTATTTTTAACATCCTGTATCTTAAAAATTTGAAATGATGATTCACAGTTTTTAATTATCCAACAAAAATGCTAGAAGCAGAGTATAAAATAATTGATGGTTGTTTCGTGGTTATTCTGATGAAGTCTTATTGAGACAATAGTGCTCAATCTTATTATTAAAATCTTTGATTTTACCAATTTGGATCTTCAATGGCATTTTTTTCTGCATTGTTCTTGGTTTATACTAATTACAGTGCACCATGTCTACAGTTTTACAACTATTAAAATAAATCTTTTTTCTGTACATATTGTGGCATCATCACTTGGGAAAGTAGAATGCTGCTCAGTGCAAAGCTAGTCCTTGTCTTTGAGACAAAGCAAGATTTTTTTGCATCTAAGGAAAGTCTGTATTTATATCTCTTGCATTCTGTGTACATTTTTTAAGGAATAATTAGTTTTCTGAGAAGATGAAACAATTGCTACATTGTCTCGGGATGCTCATATCCACCAAGCTGGCTACATAAACATTTAGAAATTGCATATCTATGTTGTCCAGTCTTGTATTAGGGTTTGCTAATACAGCTTAAGGACTGGATTTTAACAAGGGGTGTCCTAGAGTGGTGGGTAGGAAAAGTATGTAAGTACCTTACACAACAGATAATAGCAATGAAAGAGGGGTGGCAAGGACTTGAAAGTCAAATTACTATAAGGGGTGGAAGTGAGAGACATCCCCCCAGATTTATTAATATCCTGTGCAGGACTAGCTTAGTCTTGCACGGAAACGACCATTTAGGAGCAGGATGGCAGCGTGCCATGCATATTAATGAGGTGCGCTGCCTGAGCTCCTAATCTTACATGGAGTATGTAAGAGTGCAGGGGGCGTGTCTGAGAGCAGAGCTCTCAGAATATACATGCCCCCGCAATGCAGAACAGCAGAAAAGGGTAAGAAACGAGCGAGACCACTCATAGGTGTCCGCATATCCCCACCAACAGTCCCCCTTGTGTACAACAGCAGCAGTGTATATATCTATATCTATCTATATATATATATATATATATATATATATATATATATATATATATATATATATATATATATATATATATATATATATAAAATGAAGAAACCCTTTTATTTTTATTTAAAAATCAGATTAAAGCTAACCATTGCTGCACGGGTGTGCCCATCGCTTAGCTACGGTTAATGCAGCTTAAATGGCTGAAGAGAATAACAAGGAAGATATATACAAATGAATCAGCATAGCAATAGTGGAGTGGGCAGAGCATTTGCCTTACGAGCAGGCAGTCCTGGTTTGAGTCCCACTGCAGCACATTCCATTTTCCATGGCAAAGCACGTTATGAGTAATATTTATGTTGCATAACCCACTAAATAACATATATTTATGAACTAGAGTACTGCAGTAAATGCACATGTGAGGTGTCAGTGTCATAATGAATAAGGCACTAGTAAGCAGGTTTAAGCACAAATAAGCAGTAGTAAGCATATTTAAGCACTAGTAAGTGGGCTTAAGCCCGTTTGCATGGCGGTAAGCAATGCCTACACTGGCTAAGCAATTCTGAAGCTAACTCTCTGTAAGCAGATGTAACGGCAGGTTAGCAGTGCTTACCACTGCACAAACCTGCTTACAACTGCTCAAAAGTGCCTTAATCACTCTGTATCCAATGGTCCTTGTTCTGCCCATCAACAAAATAAACAGCCATGCAAGTCTCAAACCCAGGACCCTATATTCCATAGTCACAGTAGTTAACCACCAAGCCATCACAGAACTACAGAAGAATGAGGTAGCAGCAAACAAGTCCTCACCATAGTATAACCAAACTAAACCTGTGAAAAAAATTAGTATACAGTCATATGTTCCATAACCCACTACATAACATAAATATGTGAACTGGAGTACAGCAGTAAGCCCAGAAGTGAGGTGTAATTGTAATAGAGTGTTGAAGTCCCCAATAAAACACAAGGACCCCATAGAGTGTACGTACACATTAATCATGGATACCAGGCATACATATAAGGTATAATGATTAATAACGCAATGCCAAAAAGACATTATAATGGAAAGTCTAATGTAAGCAATGCTAAGCATTGCACAGGGCAGCTTAGGAGGTGTGAGCACTGTGTAGACCAGCTAGCTCATTGTGTCCAGTGGTATACCCCTTTAAACAATGCCAACCCTAGGTAAGCAGGTTTGCCCATAGCTTAGCCTTTTCAAAACTGGCCAATCATAGAAAAGTGTGGGAAATCGACCCTACTTAAACCCAAGAGGTGGAAATACATCTCATAATTGGTTGTAGCTTCCCCTTGCAGGCACTATGGCAGAAAGGGGAGAAGGTGTGCACTTTGGGTGCAGCGTTGGTGCATCCAGAAGTCCAAGGTCATGCCAGGACTCCTAGTTAATGACCATGTTCAGAGACTGCTGCAGGGCCAGTACCAGGGCTCCCAATATAAGGCGGAGGCCTTGGACCATCTTGCCTGTGAGCTCACCAGTGCCACTGGCATACTCCAAACTGGTGAGCAGGTCATGCACCACTATGCTGACCTGAAATGGCATAAGGGGGACCTCTAGAAAGAGTGGCTCCAAGAGGCTAGAGTGTTAGGGGATGTTCCAACCATGTGTAAGTATCACCCCAGTATGTGTGTAATAATTGCCAGCTCAGGTATATCATGGATAGGTATGGCTAATTATTCCTCTTATGTCCCCCACAGCTGCAATGGAGTGGGCTGTGTACCAGGAGGCCTAAATCAGTTGCCTGGCGAGGTTGCGACGTGAGACAGGTCAGTAATACTCATGCATTTACTGTCATAGGAAATAAAAATAAAAGTAGTAGTAAATTAATTGCATGTATAAAACCTGTATTGTTCAAGGCAAATACTGCATACACTAGAGAATATGGCAGGAAGAGTCTCATATTATTTGTAAGTCAATAAAAGTGTAATAGCCTGACAAAACAGGTTTAACTACTGGACTGGATGTGTATATCCTGGTATCATACAGTAATATAGATATGCAATCATGTAATAGCACTGTAGTATTAAGCACTGTTACCCACACCGTGCACTTAAAATTGAATGTGTAGGAATGTTAAAATTGAATGAGTAGGAATGGCTGTATATGACAGGTGTAATCCCCGGAGGCCATTTAGTACAACTGAGAGACACATAGAGAGTAAACAGGGAAACTTCAGACAACAAAAAACGAATAGCACATGCAGTTGAGATTTGAACTCTTGTTTTTTTAGCACGAACAGCCACGGTTTGAATTCTGCCAGTAGTAGTAGTCTGCATACAGAATCTTACCCCACAGCTATACAGATATGCCTGGAATGTCAATTAAAGTGGCCCATATCTGTTGCCTATCAACCTGTCCCCCTGGGAAATCAGTGGGATGATCCCAGACGTATATGCAGCAAACAGGAAATACAACTGATTGACACACAGCTATGAGAACAAAGCTGGCACAAAAGCAACTCCCCAATACCTTATGTGACTAAGAAGCCACGTATGTCCCATTTACACCCCAACTTGTCAAAATGTGGTCAGAGTGAGATGTAAGTGCATAAGTGTAATGTGGGATCTGGTACTGTGTGTGGGAACATTCAGGTAGTGCTAATAAACATTCCTCCCACAGGTCTGTCAGATACCAACACTGTGGCCAGAAATACAAGAATGATATGCTGTTGCTCTGAATAATGAGGTATTACACATCACTGTCGCCCACACTATCCGAAAATATATAATAGCCTAGGAAATCTGTATATGAGTGTTGTAATACAAGGTCAGAATGCAAAAGCACAGGGGATTAATAAGATAGAAAGCAGATTGGAGATATACAGCAATATCTATACAGCAGACACAGCTGTGATGGACAGTGTTTAAGTTATAGCAGACATAGCCATGGTCTGAATCCTGGGAGTGGAATTAGACTGCATACAGATTCATACCCCACAACTATACAGATGAGGCAGAATGTCCAGTATTTGTGCCCATATCTGCTGCCTGTCCCCCTGTATCCCTAGTAAGTCTGTGGGATGATCCCAGATGTTTAGCCAGTAAACAGGGAATACAAGTGATTGTCAAACATCATGAGAACACACCTGTCACTGTAGCAAGCCCCCCAAACTGTTAGGAGAGTAATATTTCAAGTATGTTCTATCTACACTCCCATGTTGTCAAGCTGTGATCAGAGTGTGTACAGTGACAGAGTGAGATGTATGTGCATAATACTAATGTGTAATCTGGAACTTTGTGTGGCAACAGTCAGTTAGTGCTAACAAACATTGCTCCCACAGGTACGTTGGATACGAATACTGTGCTGAGAAAAACAGACCATTATAACCTGTACTGGTACTGTTCACTCTGCTATTGTAGGGAATTGTGAGTGTTGCAGTTTCTCTGAATAATAAAGTATCACTGATCACTGTCACCCACACTGTGCTACATAATATAACTGTGTAGCAAAGCATGTATATGTGTGTGTCAGGTCACTAAAGGTGGAAGAGGGCAATATTCTAGATATGTCCTGGCACACCAGCATGTGGTCAACATATGGCCAGTGTCTGTGCAGAATGAGTTGGATAGCTATGTGCAAAACAACAACCCAGAATCAGGGAGCATGTGTAGAAACAGTTAGTTAGTGTTAACAAACATTGCCTCCACAGGTATACCAGGTAAGAGGTGTATACTGCAGGTAAATCTGGTTTATGTGTAATGATAACGACAGCCATATCACTGTTCAAACTAGGGTTATAGGGTAGTGTAAGGTACAGATAACAGCACTGACTAGGAAAGTAATGTGGACTACAGGAATATACTAGTTGTTAATTGACATATTTCTCTCCCCCACCATATCTCCTACAATAATCAACATACTCACCCCAACTGGTATGTAATGACTCTGATAATGTCCAATTGTTTGATACATATTTTCATGGTTCCCATGCATGTGCTATATTGAATTATTCCAACATTAGTGGCATGGTGCCATCAATGTACCTGCATGCTGTTCTTATTACCACTGTGGCCCCATATATGCATGTGTTCTGTTTGCTATGCTATTGTTCCATATCTGGTGTCTGGGTTAATGGGAATATCTATGCATGCTGTTATAGCTAACCCTGGAATGTGATGACTATTACTAACCCACAAATGATGATGAAATCTAAACACTATAGCATGCTTGGGAAAGCTGGTCTCAGTAGACACACCTGTCCCACCTCAGCTGGCCATGGCACTGGGCACCAGCATGTCTTGGGCCCAACCTGGGACGTCCCTGTCCGTTGGTCCTGCACCACCTTTGGGTGGAACCACCTCAGGGGATGGGGCTCATCCCCCCTGGGAGTGGGTGCAGACAGGCACCTGTCACCCATCGCCAGGTTGGGGTCATAGTGCGTAGAGCGATCAACGAGCAGTTTGGTAGTATTCTATGCCAGCTTGAGGGCCATGTGTCATGATTAGAGAGTCAGCATGGCACTGCAATTCAGCCCCAAGCACAGATGCCTTTGGGGCTGTGAAGGTGCAGTGGTGACTGCCCATGGGTGAGGACCTCAGCCCCACTGTTACCACTAGGGGGCTTGTGGGGTTCCGATATCCCAACACCCCTCCCAATCAAAGTGTTTACCCCACACATGTGTCATATACCACCTATGAATGTGTCTTGTTTGTCTTGTCTGTTAACCTACCCAACCTACCTCCCCTAATATACCTACTGCCCCTCCCCAACATCCCACTCTCACCTAAAAAAAAAGGGCAATCTGTTCCCACAAATAATCTCACCCCATGCATAGTTGTCCATTTCACACACATGTCCACTGGACACATGTAATGCAGTCTAATTGGCATCACAACTTATTATTGTTGTCCTCACACCTCTTCCAGGGGTTTGAGTGTCCAAATCTACCTCCAGATTCAGTGTATATGCACAGCTGTTGCTGTAGAAGAAATGGGCAGCTATGGACCTTCCCTACACCCTTCCTGCACATCCCTGGCTATTTTCCCTACTGTCTTTCCCTCTATGTGCCCCTTTTTTCAAAACTTCCCTATCAACCCATTTTTCTTTTCTTTTAAAGAATTTAGTACAGGGGTAAGCAGCAGTTAGCACTTGTAAGCAGCAGTAAGCAGGATTAAGCCTGTTTGCATGGTGATAAGCAATGCCTACACAGGTTAAGCAATTTAGAAGCTGAGTATAAGACACTGTAACCAGAAGTTAGCAGTGCTTACCTCCACGCAAACCTGCTTACAACTGCTTTAAAGTGCCTTAATCACTTTGTATCCAATGACCCATGTTCTGCCCAGCAACAAAATAAACAGCCTCTGCAAGGCTTGAGCCCAGGACCCTGCATACCATAGACAAAGTGATTTGCCACTAAGCCATGCCAGATATACATAACTCTGATGTTTTCAGAAACATATCATCCAGCCCAGTCATGCAACAGTACAGAGAATGTATTCCAGCATTTAGATGTATGTGTGTGTGTGTGTGTGTGTGTGTGTAAATATATTAATATCTAAACAGATGCAACATATCTATATATGTAGATATATATTTAGAAATATATACATATACATAAATATATATGAACATATATACATGTAAATGCCTACATCGACACATATATATGTCTACACATATATGTCCACATATACACAGCAAGTTACATATATGTATGCAGATATATATCTATGTAGGTATACACGGACATAGATATATGTGTAAGCAGATATATATATCTATATAGGTATATATGGCCATACATCTGTAGATAGCAATGGTAGATTAACTAAAGCATATATCATTATCTTGCTAGACTCTGTCAAGATCCATTGATACTAAAAGAACAAGCAGATTTATTAGAAGGGTTATTTCTAGAAAGGAGCTATAACCATGAGATAGTTAGAGCCACCAAGAATTTAATACTTAATGGTAAGTCAGAGGTTAATCAATGGAACTTCAGACATCATAAAAGATCAGATAAAGTTAATAAAGAACCCAAGGTGACCTTTATCACTGGATTTACTAATGACAACAAAGCCATTATCAGGATCATATCTGATAATTGGCATGTACTTAACATGGATATGGATATAAAGAAGATAGTAGGAACTAGACCGAGTTTTACTTACAGAAATAGTAAGAATTTAAAAAGGTTACTCTGTATTGAACATAATTATCCAGAAGCTAGGCATTTCAGATAATTTAAGAAGTATGGCACTTTTGCATGTTGCAAATGTAACATGTGCAATATGATTTCAAAAGAACAAATTTTTATACATCCTATTTTGAAATACAAATTTGAACCCAGGTTTTGTGCTTCATGCAATGACACGAACCTTATATATTTAGCAAATTGTGGACAATGTCATGCATTTTATGTAGGCATGACCACTAGGAGACTGAAAGATAGGATATATAATCATACTTATGACATCAAGAAATTAGATCAGAGAAATGCCTTAGCAAAACATTCTATCCCCGGGATTCATGAACCTTGCGCCAGGCGCCAGCATAGCATCGGCGTTATAACGCCAAATATGGCTGCTGAGCGATTCAGGTATGAATGAATTCCACGTGCACTACCGGCGTGTGCCGGACCGTCTCCGCCCCCAGCGTAGGTATGCAAAACACACTGTGTGCGGTATTGCACCATGCAAATGAAGGCAAATAGCGATCCACAAAGTGGCGCAGGCGTAGCGTAAGGGCACGGCAATGTAAACCAAAAAAAATGGTTTACATTTCCCCAAACATGACCGAGGAGTAACGGAAGGCTGTCAAAGTCAGGTATCATACAGGTGCAATATGCCAATGTGGAAAGGCACCGAGAATGTCCAAAGAAAATATGCACAAAATGTAAAAAATGACATAAATGGCACGTACGTAGAAAGAACAGCAGACCCCCCGGATATGTGCACAGAAGTTGCAAAGCAATGAAATAATATGAAAATGTCCTAAAAGAGCAGTATAACACACATCAGCTGCACAGCCACCACACACCATAGTATGTATGTAAAGCTTCAACCCCAGCGCAATGGTTGTCAAGGAGTGGTGGCAGTGTTTGGCGCCGTAACCATGTATTAGTAGTCAATTCCATGCAAATGAGGCAGATAATAGTGAATCGCAAAAACGGCGCCGGTGTAAGGATGGAGCAAACGGCGCAGCGGTACTACACCGAGGAGTGGCCTACATGAGATACATGTCAACCACAGAGGGGTGTGCCACTGTAGGAGGAAGGATATTGGAGGTCAGCAAATGTGGGCTGTACAATGCACATCACAGCATCAGGACTGGCGTGTGAGGAAATAGATGTGCTGAGAGTACATAATGCGCGCACAGATGCATGTGCACGAGGATGACTACGTTCCCCAACACAGTCATGTGACGGCCTCCCCGTCAACAGCCACGGATATAGGAAGGTAATGCGGAGAATATGAGGAAATGCGGAAGCAGTGTAATTGGAGCCGTAATGAGCAATCAACACCAATCAATCCAGGAAGGGCAAACGGCGGCAGCCGACAACTCTGTATGCAGACTCCTGCATAACGGGAAAGGGGAGGCATATGAATGCAAAGATAGTAGGGGATGTAGTAGAAATGCAAAGAACAAAGAACCGAAATAGCACAGCCAAGTACAGAGGTAGCATAACTGCGGCTGCAGATAAAATGCATCAGATGCCATGTGCCTGCAGGATGCAGTAATGTAAGATGCAAAGCTAAGCCAATGCAGGCAACTGTAATGTAACACTAAAGGCAATACCGTAGCAGTTGCAACCGTAAAACACCGAAATTAATCCATGGATACGGCTGCACAGACACACCCAATGACATCACCGGGTATACAGCACAACAGTATAAAGTGGGAATGCACACAACACACAGCGCGATTTCCAAACGCCGCACCGTGGGGTGTAAACAGACGGGGAACTTTTAATATGTATATGCTGGGTGCCGCCGTGGCCGTGATGCATAGGTATGTGGCAGAGACAGACGGAGTTGCGGAGGATTGTGCCGACAACTACCGTAGGCCTCACAGGAGAAGGAGAGTGTTCAGACCAAGGGTGACCTACCAGGGGCTGCGAGACCTGGAGATAGTAGAGCGCTACAGGGTGGACAGGGACACGTTACAGCAAATAGTGGAGCTGTGCCGGCTGCTCCTGAGAACAAGAGCCAACAGAAGGGAGCCCATCCCAGTGGACACAAAGGTATGTGTGAGCTTGCGAATACTGGCTACAGGTACCTTTCAAAGGCCAACCGGGACATAATGGGCATCTCACAGGCATCAGCATCCAGGGTACTACACCAGTTCCTGGATGCCATGTTACCACATGCCCATGAGCACATAAATTTCCCCAGATCTCAGGAGGAGTTGGCTAGCAATATGCGCGCTTCCACCGTGTGGCACAATACCGGAGGTACTGGGTGCGATAGACTGTACGCACATAGAAATTAAGTTACCACCCAGGAGCAGGGTAGACGCTACATAAACCGCAAGGGATACCCCTCCATCAATTGCCAGGTCGTGTGCAATGCGCAGGGCATTATCATGGATGTGTGCGCTGGCAGCCCTGGAAGCTACCATGACTCCCATATCTGGCATGCCTCACAGGTGTAACAGGTATTCGCCAGGGGGGACATCACACAAGGTCACCTTGTGGGGATGCTGGCTACGCACTGGAGCCGTGGTTGATGACACCCATCAGAAATGCACACACACACACATGCAAGAATGCCATAATGAGGCACACGACAAACAAGAATAATCATAGAGCGTGTGTTCGGGATGTTGAAATCACGGTTCCGGTGCTTGGATACATCCGGTGGAGCCTTGCAGTACTCTCCAGGCACAAGTGCCCACATATTCATAGTATGTTGTATGCTACACAATAT